>NC_134483.1:315007202-315019702 GCF_040206685.1 Ascaphus truei
TTGTGTGAGAGAGAGAGAGTGTGTGTGTGAGAGAGAGTGTGTGAGTGAGAGAGAGAGAGTGTGTGAGAGAGAGAGAGAGAGAGAGAGAGAGTGTGTGAGAGAGAGAGTGTGAGAGAAGTGCACGCGAGAGAGAGAGACAGTGCACGCGTGTGCGAGAGAGTCTATGTGAGAGACATACCAACTGCGCACTCCTACTGTTAGGTATGTATATACAACTTTGTTTTCACTTTGGGCGCTGTGGAAAAATCCTGATCGCCTTGGGGAGCCTTGAAAAAATCCTGATCGCCTTAGGGAGCCTTGAACCGAAAAAGTTTGGGAACCACTGCTCTATAGTCTTGTACATGGGTGTTTGCAATTTGGAAATAAGAAACTAAGGGGGCTATGTACAAAAGGGAAAAAGGGGTCAATTCTAGAAAGCAGACTCAAAATCCTAACTATGTTGTGCTGCCGCCATGGGCATTTGTGAAGCGGATTTTAATGCATTGACTACTGCATTTGCATGCCATGCATCACATAACGTACCTACTGTGCTGTCAAGATATTTACATCAGGGGCATGTTATAGGGTGTTTCTAAAGTATTGCACTGTTGCAGCATTAGTTAAACAACAAAGTAAATTGTTATTTCATTACTTACCGTTCCCACCTACAGCTGCGGCCGCCTTTATCCTATGGCGGCCGGATCCGCGGTGCTCTGCGAACTGCGGCCAGATGGGGTATATTTTCTTTTTTTCCGTAGTGCTTTTCGGTATCTTAGCGCTCGGATTTTTAGCGCTGTCCGCTATACAGCAATACCGTCTATAAACACAGGTGGGCGTTCGCGAGCTGTTGTCTTAAAAGTCTAATGCATTATGTCTGTATTTTTAAAATGGAGGATTTACAGTGTACAGTATTACAAAATGTAGCGTCGCGTCTTCTTCGAATATAAAATTATCACATTTCTATACAGTACTGTACAGTATGTACTGTATTATTTTGTAATCAGTACTTTTACTTATTTTCATACTCTTTTTATACAGTATTATGCATGTACCGTACAGTACTGTATGAATCATTTGAACATTGTTAAAACGCGTAGGCATTTTACAGTATCACATTTTGACGCATACAGCGCTCTCCCTATCGCCCCCGCACACACACGGCTAAAATACTCTTTCAACGTCTTATCTACAGTTCAGTACACCTCTCCCAGCCAGATGGCTTTCCGGCTTCATCATCCCGAACCTGTCATCACATTCCTGCGTGTATAACATACAGAGCCTGGTGTCACATTTCAGAGCCTGCGTGTAATCCTCTTTGGGAAGGGACCTAGTTGATGATTAATGCGCATGCGTGTATAACTTCACAATCATGTGGAAGTTCAAGTCTGGAAAAAAATATATATATATTTTTTTTTTATGTTTCGTTTCCAGACATGTGTGCCTGCATAAAAATTCTTGTTATTCTGATATTCTATCGGTACTGTAGCTTTTTAATGTGACACTGGTCATTCACATGCTTTATGTCATTTTTATTGATTTGGGGTGTGGGGATCAAAACATTATTATGACCTGTTGAAAATATGTCTTTGAACTACAGTACAATACTGCTAATCCTTCATGCAGCTTTACCCCCCCTTCCCCCCGTAGACACACACAAGGCTCAAGGATTTCAACTTCTTATTGACACCTCTCGAAAACCATTCATTTTCAAAAGCTTGGCTTTGTGCTTTTAATCGTCCCGAGCCGAGCATCACATCTCTGCGCCTGCATTTAATCCTCTTTGCGTTTCAACAAGTTTCCAATGCGCATGCGCCTAACTGTAGAATCTGCGCAGCCAATGATATTGCTGGACTACATTTTGGTGAATTGTGACTACAAGAGCTAAATAACCATACGCAAAGCGATTGTATACAGGAGAATCGCTTTACTGTGCATTGATATTGATATGGTAAAAAATAATTACATACGGCAGCTGTACCCACCATAGACTTTGCCATTTGGTTGGCGCCGAGCCACTGCCAGTCCCGTAGTCTTGATTATACACGTAATTGACCGGTGACAGCGGGCCTGCTACACCTGTAGTTGACAGCTGATGAAGCTGGAAATCGCTTTGGTACATGCAAGCTTGCTGGTATCTGTACGTGAAATCCTGCTCAGGCTGCAGGTATCCAGGCGGGGGCTGATAGCAAGGGTTGCCGGTCAGCAGGTTTTCACAGACGGTCGGACCGTTATTGGAAGCCGGTGCTGGCGCTGGCAGATTGCTTGCCTGGGACTGACGATTCATAGTTGGTTTTACCATGATCTTTCGCCTTTTGAACTCTCCATGATCAAAGATACTGGAAAATTCAGGGGCAACACACCAATACCCTCCTCCTGTAACTCTGGTGCAGGAGCAATACGAAAAAAACGTGGATCGATACATAACTTTTTCCTTATCGCACGCTTCCACCCCAGAGCATCTGGTGAAAATTTGTAAAAGTCATAATTTTCGAAATAATATTGATAAATTTGACCAACTGTGGCCATCTTATCATCTGCTGCAGTAATTGCTGACCATATTAAATAAGCGTACGTTATGTTAGGCTTTTTGAACACGGACTGCAGTGGTGTACTCATCTCTGGGCCTCTCTGGACAATGGAATAGAACACCAGACACTTTGCATTTAGTTTTGAATATGAAACGCCTAAATAGATACAATGTTGTACAACTTCTTCAGTACCAAGGTCAATTCACAAAGGACCACTGTGGTATTTTTTAAACACCTGCAAGTCGACACATTACTGAAGCGCATGCGCATTACAATTCATGAATATCTGCCACCTGGCGGATACGCGAAGAATTGCAACCAATTAAATCCGAAAAATTCTCATTAAACAGATCAAGCGTGTGTGATGCCGGCATGATTGCGACATGAATACGGCACAAACGCTGCATGAACGCGGCGAAGCGCGTGGCATTCGGAAAAAGTCACCGGACATTATCGGTGAAGTGTTAGAATAAAAGGGGCCCCGGCTGTATTATTAGCCTGTTTTTTGTCTACCACTTTGGAGATGGCACTAGTAGCTCATTATTCTCCAACAGATTATATTAGCCCATACATTTCTGGCAACAATTAGATACAAACTCACCGTTTATGCTTTTACCAAAGATGCATGTGTCAGCATGTAGGTGAGAACGCTAAAACACTCTCTAAGTGACTAGTCCCCTAAGCTTATATTTAAATGAGGGGCAATACTGGAGATAAGTGAATGTGTAAAAATTCTTCCTGTGGATCAAAATGCAGATCTCTACTGTATCAGCACCATAAACTCAAAGGAGAGAAGATTAACAAATCTTTAAATAGATATGAAAATAAACCAAAAAATTAAAACCTGAATTGTATGTATATATGTATGTACTAATAGGGTTCCTTCTACACTATCCTTCTGCAGAAATTTCTCTACGGCAAACAAATCTACAGTATAAGTCTATAACATTTCAGCTTTTCTCTTTATGAGGCACATGCATAAAGCACTGGTGCAGGTTATTGCACCCGTTTTGGCGATAACTCCCATTGACTTGAATGGGAATTAACGTAGGAATTGATGTAATATACCCATACCGGGACTGGATGCATATGCCCCTATGTCACATGCTATCCTGTTATAACCTTGATTATTGTTCACTATGAATTTGTAGGTAGATTTCTATTGTGCACACAAATATAATGTCATCAAAATTGATACACAGTAAAAATTAGATGTGAAACTTTTGCATAAATTCACAAAACTGTTGAGTTTTAGACTTTCACTGAAGTCAAGATTCGCAAATATTTGTCAAGCTTTAGCAATAGTTTTAATTCTACTTAGAAAGGTTCTCAAAATATTACAAATAGAGAGTTTTGCGTTGGTAGGGGTTGATAGAGTGGAGTGTGTCTATGGAATAGAGTCTATTAGGCTATCTAAGACAAGTGGTGGCAGGTAAAGATGAACAGATTTGTAGAATTCGCCACGGATTGGCCTGTCCTTTTCAGCCGCGCATTTCTGAAGATCAGTCTCAAAAAGGCAAATCCGCCGCTTTTTTCCTATTACTGAAAATCCAAATCCGAATCTGACAAAAGGAATCTAATCCGATGTTGGATTAATGTTAAATCTGACGTCACATGTTTTGTGGACCGAGTTTACGTTAAATCTGATGTTGGCTTTTTTTCTAAATCCGAGCACAATGGGCTGGGTTAAAGAATCCTTGCGGGCTACAGTTGCTGAAACCTGAACTCTGATTTCAATGTGCGGATCGGATTTTGTCTGAAAAGCCTGGAAAATACAGGAAGGGGATTTGGACCAGTCTGCCCATCTTTAGTGGCGAGCAGCTAACGCGTGTAATTTTAATGCTAAGAAGGAATTATCCTCAGTGGAACTACTTTTCTGTTTTCATATAACATCATCAAGATAAATAGTGACAAATTGGATTGAAATAAACTTTGAGTAGGCGGAATAAATTAAAGGCTCGGCTCTCATTGGCTACACTACGGGGAAGTATGGGTATTTTAAGGCATCCTGTTCACAATTCTATATCCTCTTTGATAAAGCGCGGAGTGAAGCGCGAAACGCGTAAGAGTGTTTTTTTTTCCGGCTGTTATTTGCCAATAAAGTTATTTGACCAGTAAGGAGTCCCGGTTTGCAGCATTTCTTCTCGGAGCAGATGCACCGCCTGAGTTCTTCTCCTATCCACTATACTGTAATAAGTAAATCATTTAGGGATTTTCAGATCATTTTTAAATAATTTGCACAATGATACTCTTTCCATCATAAATGATTCCCAATATACCGGTAACAAGTTATTTACCCCTTTTTCCTTTGTTCCTTCTCCTGAAGTCGGATGTGAATGAGTTGTGCTTTACTGTGGGGCCGATTTCTAAACAAAAAGACAATGGCAAAACAAAGCGTATCCTTTGCACTACGTATTGTATTACTCAAGTCAAAGCTGGTTAAAAGTAGAGGGGGGCGAATTTTTGTTTGTGAATTTGGATCTGTCACGGATCAGCCAGTTCTTTTAGTTTGTGGATTTCAGCGGATCAGTCTAAAAAATGGCGATTCGCGGATTTCGCAATCTTCTAACGGATTTTAAGAATCCAATCAGCGGATTTAGCAACCTGCTTGCAGCTTGCTGAATCAGCGAATTTGATTCTTAAAATCCGTCAGCAGATGGAGGAATCCGTGGACGGATTGTAAAAATCCACCAGCGGATTTTATCCAATGGCAGTTTTGGATTAATACACGTGGATTGAAACTGTAACAATCTGTCGGCGGATTTTACACGGTGGAACAAATTTGGATTAGTTCACCCATCTATAGTTAAAAGCACATGATTAAAATAGCTCCTGGAATGAAATGTTGCTGTATTAAAATGTATGCCTTTTCACAAACTTTCACATTAATCGGACGTTTCACGTGAAATTATTTCATCTTCTAAAATAGGCTAAAAAGTCACAAAGAAAAAAATCCCCCCAGAAATCTCATGAAAGTGATTAGAAAAACCTATCGTCCAATTTTTTCAGATGTTCGTAAGTGAAATGCAACATGACCAACAGCAGTGTCATACTCTAATATAACATCTGACCAATTAAATCCAACCACCAACTACAGATTGCTTTGTGGCTATTCCCTATTAAGAAAATGAAGAATTTACAAAGTGAAAATAAACAGTTGCTGGAGGATAAGGCTGGAGGATAACATGTCATTCTCACATCAATGGAACTGTAAGTGTTAGAATTGTTTGAAAGTTCTACAGCCTGCCAGCTGGCAACAGAGCTCACGCTATGTTAAGGAAATGTTACATCGAACTCAGCACTATATTTATTAGGCAAATCCACATGCTTATTATAAGATTATTATTTTATGTTAATTTAGCACTTACATTAATGCCTATAGAGATGATCAATTTCGGGAAAAGGACAACATACCTCAGGGTTTTTTTATACGAAAAATGTGCTGAAAATTGCAACTTTTGAAGAAAATTTACAAAGAATTAAAAGTCAATGTGCAATGTGAATTTTAATATAATGACAAAATAGAGAAAAAGGACTCCACCCAGTATACTTTCATGCCCAGAATTATGATAATATTATACATTTAAAATGAAGCTTTTAATAATGTATGTATTGTATGTATATATAATGTATGTATTCAAATAAGTGGAGAAAAAATATACAAAAATTAAAAAAGTGTAATAAAATTATTTGGAACAAGCACATATTAGCCTTAGTTAGTTAATTACCAGTACTCTAATAGTACAGGAGAATCACTTAATTATTGCTCTTTGTAACTTATCTAATTGTTAATGCAATAAATCAATCAATTAATTCTAATATAGAAGCAAAGGGGCATCATGTCACATGGTCCTTATTTAATGCAAGAAATTCTAGAGAAAGTTGCAACATTTTGTGGTAATCTGGTAAAAAAATTTACATTTTGATGCATTCCCGAGCAAGTTTGATCTACTGTAAAAATTTCATAAAAGTCCAGAAAGCAAGGTGAAAAAAATTGCTTCGCTAATTTGATGCCAATGATGCTGCCCCATTTATTCTTCACAATATTATTTCCTCCCATATGGTACCACTGATTTGTAGCTAGCTTCATTGCCAAGTTAGGACTTGTTTTTTTAAGATTCAAATGATTTTCCTTGTTCTGCCTAGAACTAGCTTATGCACAGTAAATCAACAACAAGGGATTGTGCGTGTACAGGTATATATAGCCGGAGGAAAGCAACCAGGCACACGGTCTTGCAAAAGGGTGATTTATTAGCAATTCCAACGTTTTGACCGCATAAGCAGTCTTTGTCAAGGTGAGGGCTATACATCAAGTAACCAAGTGAAATATATACCCCATGTACTCACCTGTTACCTCGCTACAGGTGTCACATGGCGTGAACGCTGCATTCCCCGTGACGTTACAGTACCGACAGAGGTCCGCGCATGCGCAGAATGTGTAGATCCCCAAGTGGCGCACTGCACATGCGAGCACACCGTACACGCGCTCCGGACCCAGACTCACCATAAATGTGCTGCGCAGGTGCATCAGAGGACTGCCACGAATGCGCCAAACGCACGAGCCTCGAAAGGCCTACTACTAACAGTGGTGGATAGTAACAGTAAGAAAGTGGGGGTAGCGAGGGAAATGGCTATACCCCAAATCAAAAGAATAAAGTGCCAATCCCACTTACATTGTCCATGTGTTCATCCCCAAAGTGGCAGGTAAAATACCTACAAAAACCCAAAGAGGCGACATTATTATACATAGAAAACAACAATCTCTTAATAAAGAGTACACAGTACACTCAAGTGAACAAAAACTGTAAAGAATAGAACCCCGGACTGACAAAACTACTAACAAAATAGACAAACTAACATGAAACATAAATGACTAACACAAAAGGAAGTAGCACTGAAATGGAACCAGCAAGCTCCTTAAATTGTTCTGGATGCATATTAAGACTTTCAGCTAGTATCAAAAGATGGAGATGACGGAGGTGGCAAGGCGTCAATCCCCTATTGAAAAATAAACTTTAGCGCCTGTCAAGAAAATTCTTCAGAATAAGCTGCTTGTTAAGTCCACCTCCATTTCTAGTACGCAGATAATGTATCCAGTAAGCTTCACATCTTAATAATACAGTGCCTCGATCTAGGGTGCCCCTTCCCGGTGGATGGAACTATTTCTATGCCCATAACTCTCATGGCTGCTATAGAATGCTTATGTTGAACACAGTGTTGTACCAAGATGGTCTTGATTACACTTTTGTGTTCAATGAAACACTGCTAAAACATCCTAGTTGTCTTACCGATATATTACAAGCCACAGGGGCACTTTATAAAATAAACTACATATGTGGTTCTGCATGTTATCCTGTGTAGAATTTTTATATCAGTACCTGTATGTGGATGACAGAATGTGTCTCCAGTGCACAGACTGTTACAGATGGAACCCCTATAGTTTCCCGGTTTCCCATGGCTTAAATAATGATCTGTGGAATAAAATGTCTTGTCAGATGTTATCAAAGCATCCGATATATTTTTTACCTCTCCTAGACACCAACATGGGAGGTTCCAGACAGTCCTCAGACAAGATCTGATCATGTTTAAAAATGTGCCAATGCTTATTAATTGCTACTATACTGTATGTCGAAGGAAACACTAGTCTTCCTGATTTCATTTTATCACCTCTAATTTGAGGAACATCAAGTTTGAATGCCTCATCCAGAGTGAAGGCAGAGTAACCCCTAGCCAAAAACTGCTTTTTTATGTCTGGTATAGCAGGACTTGGGCCTCATGCAGTAAGCGCCGAAAAGGCTTTTATCACCATTTTCTCGCCAATATTGCTTTCCTGATTCAGTAAGCGCCGATAAGTGGCCAAAATCGGCAATTTTGGTTCCCAATAAAAACTTATCGGCAGCCGGGTGCCGATAAGCCAATTATCGGCACTTTTCGCTGCTGATCGGCACTCCAGAATTGAGAATTTAACGCCAATATGTCCCGCCACCTAAAGTTGCCAAGTTGGTGGTGTATATATATATATATATATATACACAGATAGATTTTACCAGATGGGAGTCCGGGAAAAAAACGAGACAGCACACAGCCAAGGAAATCCAGAAGTACTGTATTCACTTTTGCATGGCACCACATCCAACGTTTCGGTCATCAAAGAGTGACCTTCCTCAGGGCCGTGCAGTGTGTGAATGCCAGTGAACCACCTTATATACCCACATATAATAATACATAATTAGACTCACCCGTGTGTGAACATGAAAGCCTGCGAAAAACCGTGCAGCTGTGTCTCCTGTGAGCCGCAGACCTGTGCTGGAACGCACCGCCATCTTGGAATTAGAATAAAGCTTCCTGTTGCAAAGTATGGAAGCCCGTATGGTATACAACTCACCACTTGGATGCCACGCGCATGCGCCCGAATTACAGAACCCTATGGCGTGTGGAGCATGCTGGGAATGTGAAACAGACATAGTTTGTGCCAATACACGCAGCGCGCGCTGTGAACTACTGACGCGCATGCGTTACTCCATGCATCCAGCCATCACCCAGCCCCTCTCAAAAAAGGTTTACCGTACTCACAATTATTGAGAGTAAAACGAATCACCAGCGATCCGGAGAAGGTAGATGCAGCACTGATGACAATGGCGACCCGGTTCCTTGAGAGGGGATACAGCCCAACGGATGTCAAATACGCTTTAGATCATGTGACTGCACAAGATAGAAAGGACCTCAAGAGCGGCCAACCAAGGGCGAAAACAGATAATAAAAGATTCAATGTCATCAGCACGTTTAGCACTGCATCCACATGTATTCAACGTAGTGTGAAAGAAAACTGGCACGTTTTAACGAATGACGACAAGATAGGCCAACACTTTCGTGAACCACCCCTTTTTTGTTTCCGGCGTGGACCTTCTATTGGCGACATGATAACGCAAGCGGACCCTGTGGACAAATACGCTAAAAACAAAACTTGGCTGACTCAAAAGCCAGGTTCATACAAGTGTAAGGCGTGCATGAACTGCCAGTACATGCAGGTGGGACCCTCATACTGTCACCCACACAGTGGGATAAAGATCAAAATTCGCCAATTTCTTAACTGTGAATCCAAATTCGTTATATATTTGATCAAATACCCAGTTGGCTTGTTGTACATTGGAAAGACTGTGAGAATGTTAAAAGAACGTATTGCCATACACCGGTCAACAATACGGAAAGCTTTATTATCTGATGTCAATGACCTTGAGTTTAAATGCCTTCCAGTGGCCAAACACTTCAGAGCTCTAAAACACTCATTGGCAACGTTTAGGTGCATGCCTATTATGCAGGTCCCAGCGCCCGCACGAGGGGGGGACAGAAACAGACTCTTGCTGCAGAGTGAAGCAAGGCACATTTTCGAGCTCAGGACTATGGCACTGTTTGGCCTAAATGAGGATCTATACTTAGGGTGTTTTCTGTGATTTTTGTACTTCTAATGACAATTTTTGTATCAGCCTTTTTTTTCTTTTTTTCTTTTTTCTTGTTGTTTCATTGTGTGTCCTCTGTTATGTTTCCCTCACGAGGTCACCCCTAGGTGATGGTGTATGCACTTAGTTTGTTTTGATAGCTCTTGTATAGGGCGGTGATGTGGTTTCATATCGTTGCATAGGTTATTGCATTGTGGAAGAAGTATGAGCGCTGTGAGGATCACACGGAGTCAGTCAAATCATTATATCAATTTACGTTATGACTTCAGTTGTATCAACACATGTGTATCTAAGAGTTACATGCCCACATTTGCATTCCCTATGACCCGTGATCTTATTGTTCCTAGTCACAGATGTAGACCTTTTAGTGCATCACATATTATGTTTTAGACTAATAGCCTTTGTAATCATAACAATAGGTTTTATTTGAGTATCTTTAACACTTTGTGCTATCATTTGTATGCATGTTACATATTCGTCACATTGGTGTTTCTTCTGTGTCACGTGGCCCTGATGCTGGTACTGGTCATTTACCACCCATTTTGCTTACTTTTTCAACAGAATTGCAGGTGTGTGTGGAATAACCTCCTATGGCGCTGAGGGTAGTTGAATTGCAGGTGTATGCGATATGCAGGGTAAGCACTAGGACCACAGTGTGCCGCTACACGGCGCACATACGCTCAGCACCTGCTGAGCAGTGTGTCTGCTTTGTTGACTTAGACGCTACTGGCTCTTTTAGTGGGCTGAGCATGCGCAATGACCCTTTACATCGAGGGCTGTCACTTGCCAAGTCAGCGCATGCGCGTCAGTAGTTCACAGCCCGTGCTGCGTGTATTGGCCCAAACTAAGTCTGTTTCACATTCCCAGCATGCTCCACATGCTATAGGCTTCTGTAATTCGGGCGCATGCGCGTGGCATCCAAGTGGTGAGTTGTATACCATACAGGCTTCCATACTTTGCAACAGAAAGCTTTATTCTAATTCCAAGATGGCGGTGCGTTCCAGCACAGGTCTGCGGCTCACAGGAGACACAGCTGCACGGTTTTTCGCGGGCTTTCATGTTCACACATGGGTGAGTCTGATTATGTATTATTATATGTGGGTATATAAGGTGGTTCACTGGCATTCACACACTGCACGGCCCTGAGGAAGGTCACTCTTTGATGACCGAAACGTTGGATGTGGTGCCATGCAAAATTGAATACAGTACTTCTGGATTTCCTTGGCTGTGTGCTGTCTCATTTTTTTCCCGGACTCCCATCTGGTAAAATCTATCTGTGTATATGTGCATATGGGATAAGCATCAGCATATTTTCTGTTTACAGTGTGCAAACTGAGTTGATTTTTTTTTAATATATATATATATATTACCCCAACAACCCGTATACCCCCCTAACATACACATATATGCAGATCAATGATACTATAGGCTGGCGGAGGCCCTCAGGTGTTACCCGCAGGCCTGCAGTACCAATTCTGTGCCCCCCTCAATTAATGTCAAAACACATACATACTTATAATGAAATAACCCCCCCCCTAACACATACAGAATAGTAATGGGCACAATTACTATTATCCACAAATGGATAATAGTGAATGTGCCCATTTTAAATACATAAAGAACAATAAATACATTAAATACATATAGCACTCACCCTTGTCCGGCTGCCACTATGAAGGCCATCCTCATCTTCATCACCGTCCATGCCCCCTCCACTGCTGCAAAACAGAAACAAGAATAAAAATATCCAAGGTAATGTCCCCTAACCCCTTAATCACCATAGCGGTTATTAACCGCTACAGTCATTAAGGGGTTAACCCACCCTCACCCACCACTCGGGAGGCCTACATACCCTCCCCCACTAACCCCCCACCCCTTGAGGCCTAACCACCCTCACCCACTACCCCGCCGGGAGGCCGACCCACATACCCTTGGGGCCAATACCCCCCCCCCCACTCCCCGTACCCACAGTAGAAACAGTATACTGCCCCACAATAAACATCATTCTATTTATTAAATACATAACCCACCCCTGTGCCCCTCATAAATACAGGATTTATTCTTTTACATACAGGGTTCATACCCCAGGCCCACATGAGTCCCCGGTGGGCCTGACAGGCCACCTCACAGACCTACAGGTTACTAGCAACTTGTTTCATACAGGTTCTGGAGGCCTGTTGGTGGGTCCCGCCAGGCACCATGGCCCACCAGGTGGTCTCCACGGGTCACCGTGGGCCACAATTGGGTCCCCACGGTAGGCCCACGGATGTCTGGGGGCCCCGGTCAGACCCACAGGTGTCTGAGGGGCCTCGGGTGTTTCCCACTGGGGTCTGGGGACCCATGGGTGGGCACTACAGGTCTGCGGTGCCCGCACAGATGTGGGGCCACCGGTTCTTCCCCGCATGTGTCCCCTGTGGACCACGCAGCATGATACCCGTGAGATACCCGAGGATACCGCAGGTGGTCTCCAGAGGTTTTTCGCAGAACCAAACGGAACAAACCATGAATGTAAAATAAATAAACCTGACCAGATACA